>NW_022146166.1:1378868-1395806 GCF_002938485.1 Sitophilus oryzae
TATTTTTGTTACTAAATATTTTGGTTTGTTGTTTTATTATAGATAACATTTCCAATTACATATTGCTCGTTTGTCGCAGAATATAAATTCTTTTTAAAATTTTGAGAATTAAGATTAAAAAAATATATAATTTGATTTTAAATATAAAAAAGGGCGCACCAAAGAATGCTGCACGTAGGCGCCAGATACGCCAGGAACGGGCCTTGAATTATTATTTTGAAAGTTTTTTTTTTTTAATAATTTCATTTTTAACCATTCATTTAGTCTTCCAACAAGACATATTATTATTATTTTTAAAAAACTATATAATTTTTTTTTTTTTTTTTTTTTTTTTTTTTTTTTTTCTTAATAGTTTTTTTTTCCTTTGTTCTTTTGTTTTTTTTTGCTTCCGACGACGGAAAGAGATTACACTTTCCGAAAGTAAGTATTTTTTTGTTTTTTTTTTTTTTTTATTTGTTTATTTAGTAAGCCCTGCTGACAATTAGTCTCCCTTGAATTAACGCAGCCAATGGTTTACCAAAAAAATTAACTATTTTATTTTGTAGATTTTCCTTACAGTTGCGAAATACCCATAGACTTTTTTGGAGAAGACGAATCCGCCACAGAGCAGGTATAAACATTTCTTTAAAATAAAACCACTTAATTCACCACAATACAATAAATAACTTCATATAGCAGCTGACCGCGTTGATTTGCTTAACCATGTTAGTATCATGAGCAGATGATTACAACTAAGTTATTAAACTCCTTTTTTTCAAACTCCAACCTTCAGTTTTAATAATCTGCTGATGATGCTAAACATGTATGATATGTATGATATAACATGGTTAGAGAAACGCTCGTCTAATACAAAAGTAAAGTGTTTTGGTTTATCGTGGTGAATTCGTGTTTTATTTTGAGGTTTTCTTCATATTAATGGTGTTAGTGTTAAGTTTTGATCAAATGATGATATGAAAAAGTATGTATTCAGCTGACAAATAGAAATGACAATTGACAAAATAACAATATTTTCTTAAATTATGTCCAATAAATTTTTTAAAAATACATCAACTTAAGAAATATATAAAAAAATGTTATGCAGCTATTGACAATTTACAAAATATACAAGTTGAATCTTAAATATGTCCAAATATTTTTAGGGGTAGTATATTTCGACCCCAGAAACACGATTACGAGGTTTTTCTCGCGAAAAAAACATTTTGAAAATTTAGAATTTTTTGAAAAATATTTTGGATTTTTTTTAGTTTATAATTAAAATAT
The DNA here is from genome assembly GCF_002938485.1 of Sitophilus oryzae. Taxonomy (NCBI): domain Eukaryota; kingdom Metazoa; phylum Arthropoda; class Insecta; order Coleoptera; family Curculionidae; genus Sitophilus; species Sitophilus oryzae. Next base: position 1,380,129 of record NW_022146166.1, read on the forward strand.
ATAATTTGTTGATAATATGGCAACATAGATAGTAGATACAATTAATAAGAAAGAAACTCCATAAAAGATCCAGTGGTTCTCAAAATTTTAGCAAAAATCATTATTTTTTGAAATTTTCAAAGTAAAATATCTCGGTTATTTTAGATTTATTTGAAAAACGGTAAAGAGAAAATATGTTTCTTTCACCGAGATCTACCAGCTCTGAAAATATTTGCGCTTATTTAAGAGTCACCCTGTATAAGCAATTAACGATTTCAAATGAGGATAATTGAGCAATTATGACATATATGTATCATTGATATGATCTGATATTATTAAATAACTAGAAAACTAATTCAAATACTGCTTCAAAAATAATTCTAAAAGATATGAAAATGAATAAAATCTGTTAGAAAACGTTAAAAAAAATAATTTTACCGTTTTATAAACATTAAAAAGAAAGTGTTTATGGTACAATGATAAATTATGAAAAAAAATAGGTATATAATTCCTAATAAATATACAGGTAGATAATTCCAAAAATAATTACACTGTAATTAAATAAACCGCATAAAATAAACGTATCGGACCTTATTACGTATAAAACAAACCCAAACACACACGATCAATTTTTTTCCGCTGCCAGTATAATACATTTATTTCCACCATATTCCTCGAAAGAATCGATATGTACATAAAATGACAAGGTTTCACCACTCGCCTGCCATTTTACAGGTTTTTAACTGATCTACTCGCACCAAATTGTCGCTCTACGGCTTCCGCGAACTTTCACTGCCACCCCGAAATCACGGCATACTTTTTCGCACACGGTATTATTCGTACGACAAATGAGCATCGAGCTTTTAAGTAGTGGCCCGTCAAATGTTTTCCGTATTACGGTGCAGTCAACAATCATAGTTGGCGGTCTTGTGGTGACTCTCGGGGGTAGATCGCGTGTCGCGGAAGCAACCGATCATAGCCGACAGACACACGTGACGAGTTGGGGCTAATGTGTTTTGTTTTTCATAGGCAACTAATCGAAAATGTTTAATATATCACAAGTTTCTCTTGTTGTATTGTTTCGCTTTGCTGCTGGTGAAGTTCTAAATTGGCTTAGTTGTTTGTAGTTTTGTTGTTATGGTGCCGATATATGAGAAGAAGTTTGGTAAAGACTTAATTTTTATCCAAAGAATTTGTATTGTATTGTTACTAAATACACTGAACAAATGGTCGACATAAATATAATAAAAAAAATTAAAGTATTAATTATTTAAATCATTAATTTTGAGCCGATGAACGGATTCGTTAGCGCAATGAAAAATAATTCATTAACTCTATGAACCTAAGTTCATTAAATAAATGAAGAGTATTCATGAATTTGAAGAACACACTCTCATTGGTGTAATGATTATTATTTCACTGTTAAAATGAACTGTATCAATAGTTTAATGAATATTGGTTCATTGTTGTTATGTACGGAGTCATTGTTTCAATGAACAGATTTTATTAATTTAATGTACCTACCTAAATCTTTATATTAATGAGCACTATCATTAATACAATGAAATAATTTCATAACCTGTTTAGTTATACCCTTGATTATGTATAAATAGATATACAATGAGGGCTTAGTAAAATCCTGTCTTGTAGATGGCGCCTTGCCCGTTTTGCATTTTTGTATTCCCCTACGATTTTCCTTAAGGGGAATCCGTTAAACCCGCCCATCGTTCAAAAATGGAAGGGCGCGAGGTCACATCTATTGGGCTACTTATTAGCACGTTTCACGCATGTTTTACGAAAATAGCTTTATCCTTGTTTGTTTTAACTGTGACAAGAAAAAAGGAAAAAAAGTCATATTCGTTTCTAAATTCGGCAGTTTTGTTTATCTTTCTCGATTTCGTTTTGGACATGTCTTTAAAAAATAATTATTTATAAGCTTTTGAGTTGAAATATACCTTAGTGCATATCTAAATAATTAAAAAATCAAATTTTTTTCGTCCCTTACGAAGAAACACAGCAGTATTTTTGAATATTTGGATTACAAACTATTATTTATGAGTTTTATGTTGTGTTTACGTGATGTGTAATGTATATTTTGTACCTGCTGGATAATATTTTGAAACATATTTAAATTCAAGCAAAAAAGCATTTTTTTTTTTTTCTTTTATTTTTTATGTAAGTTTTATTTCTAAATGCATATAAATTTGTTTTAAATCACTCTTGGTTTTTAGAGTTTTTATCTTAGAGTTTACCTCATACATAGGAGGGAGTTTAATAATAAACATTAAATTTGATAGATTGATAGATAGATTAAACGATAATGGCCAGTTGACTTAAAATTTAAAAAATACTGATTTTATGCTATAAATTATGTTTCATTTCTTTTTTTTTTTTTTTTTTTTTTTTTGTTATTGTATTTTATAATTTTTCTTAATTAATAATATTGTAAAATATTGTTTATCAACCCTATTGTTTTAAGGTGAAAGCTTCATATCAGATTTCCTATTTTTATATTTTCACTCAAATCATATTTTTGTAAAACAGGTATGCTTGCATGCAAAAGTAGCGTAAATTTGACAGGGAGGTATTTTATAGATATACAGGATAATTCATAGATTTAAATACATATTTACTTTAGAGTTGTATAGTTTGTCAAAAGAAAGGCTATTTTTATTTTTCTTGGTGAATTTGTCAAAAATTGTCATTCCGAAAATACTATAAATGTCGTAATCGTAATGAGTTCATTTTGCAGGCCATTTTTGGATTAAATTTTTTGTTTATATAAAACTATCTTTAAAAGCCCTTTCTAAGTTAAATAAGTAATATGAGTTTTTTTACTGGAACTAATTTAAGGTAATGTTCTCTTCATATAGTTATATAAAAATATGCTAAATTCCTAAATTATTTATATGATTAAATTATTTCTTTTTTGTATTATATACAGGATGAGTCAAAACTAGATATTATATTTTTCTTTTAAATGGAACACTTTTATTTTACTATCATAAATCTAAAAATCTTTTATTAACTTTTGTTTTATTGAATCTATATCAAATTCTATCTGGATTGTGAATTGTTCTTAATAATTGTCTCTTTAGAATAAAACATGATTTGTTTTCGCAATTTTATTAATAGTTGTCGTTAAAAGTGATGTATCTATTTATCAGCGACAAAAATTAAAGAATGAATGCCTAAATAATTTCCCTAGTATTTTTTTGCCAGCGGCCTATCAGTAAATATTATTTATTTTATCGCTGCAGCTGAAAATAATTATGTATTCCAAATGAGGACATTACTGTATAAATATCTTATTTGGTTTAAAAAGTATTTTTCAAAACAAAGTTTGAAAAAACTACGTTTATGCCATAAAATGTTAAGGTTCTCTTTTTGAAATAATCGAAACCAACATCTAGTTTTGACGCCACCAGTATATATCATGCATTATAGTTGATTACTTTTCGTTTAATACTCACATACGTAGTTATTTGAGTGAAAATGAAACTTTCTAAAAATATTCCCAATTAAAACATATTAAGAATCTCCTAAAATTATCATAATTTTGAAAGACGTTTGAGTGGGCAGACAATTTGGTCTAAAATATATGTCTAAAAATTAGTCTAAAATAATCAAAAACCACTTAACACATATAACTCGCTTTTAAAAAATCTAAGAGAAATAAGTTTGTTTATTATATTCATATTTTATTAAATTATTATAGGTGTGACTGCTAAGTGATCGTACTCGCCACTTTAACCAACTATTGGTGGGACCATGGTAGGAACTTCAGAGATTATAATGCGATTTTTTCATACCATGTAAATCTGTATACATATTATATTAATAAATGCGTTTGTTTTTAAATTTGTGTTTTCTTAACGGTATGAGCGAAAAAAAAACGGCGTCTATTTGTTTACGTACAAATATAAGCCATCGACAATTCATTTCAAGCCTCTGACTTGATTTTTATCATACCGGTAACGCTTCCCCATCTCCATAATCGCTTCAATCAAGTTACTTCACTCATTATAAAAATAAGATACCTGATTGATTCTTCCGAAATATTATAAAATGGATATCAGGCAATAAATAAAGTTAATTATCTCGTTTGTTTTGGACTAAAAAAAAACATAGAAAATCTTAAGGGCTGGTTAAATCTTCATTTGAGTATACTGGTTGCTTCAAAAATGTGGCGGATATAATGTAACATCTTTTTTAATGCAAAACTCTTATTTATAACCTTTGATTCTGGTAAATTCTTTTTTTTTTATAATAACGTTAGTATTTACAAAATTATTCTATGTTACATAATTGTCAGTTGTTTCCAAAGTTGGGCTACACAAATTTGGTAAGAGTGTTTACAAGGTGAAAGAAAAAGATATATGTAAAAATAGCAGGAGTTAGATGCTACACAGTTTTTTTTGGCTGATCCTATATATTATTATTTTTTCTAATTTCAATTTTTTTTTTTTTGTCAAAGTAAGTATTTCAGCAACCTAAATTCTAATATACTCTATATAGCTTGCAATGTGTTCTGAATTTTTCAATTTTTATCCTTCTTTTACTTCATTTACACTATAACAAGTTTTGCCATGACAAAACAAAATTATTTATTATTAAGCATTAAGTAATTTATATAGTTATATGACATTATTAATAGAAATTGAAGAATTTTGTAAAATCTATCAGAAAAAAATATAATATACTGCGTATTTTCAAAAAGTGGCTTGATTGACGTATTCAATTAGTTTCGGTTATTTCTTGTTTCACCGGAAAAGACTACAACTTGGTTTTAAATGGTACCAAATCGGTATTTTTTACTATTAACATACTGTTGACAGAATATGGCATTGTGAATAGAATAATTTAATGTCAACTTTTGACATATTTACTTAAAATTGTATTTTAAATTACAATCTAGAGTGCCCATGATAAAGCTCTAGTAAGCAATAAGCAACCAGTCATAAAAGTATAAAGAGACCAAGTTTGACTCGATATACGAAGTGTGTGGTACCAAATTACCTATTTACCAGGTACCAAAAAGGAAAAGACACAAAAATATTAGACGATCAAGTCAATTTTTCCGAAGCTCCTTGATTAAAATTAATGGTTTTAACACAGCCATGACACTAAGATTTGAATTTGATACTATTTTTAATTGAAAATGTCAAAAGTTGACATATAGTATATGTCATTCTATTCAGGGCTGTCATTTTCTATCAAATAAAGTATAAAATACCGAGGGTACCATTTAAAAATCCAAATTTTTTTTTAAATATCTTTGGTTTGTAGTCATTTCCGTTGAATCAGGAAGTGACCAGAAACTAACGGAATACGAATCAATCTCGATTTATGTCATATACCACCTACTAACATTCCGAATTTGGTAAACCCCGAATTTAATTTTTTTATCTGAAAAAATAAAAAGTTATAGAGGTGAACCGCTTTTGAAAAACACTCAGTATAGGCTGCGTCATTGAAAGAATCTGCAGATATTTTCTATTTTAAATACCGTAGTCGAATTTCAAAATATATATTACCCTGTATCTACCAAATATCTACATATAAATATCTAATATTTTCTTCATCAACAAATTGAAATATTATAAAACTAGTTTTAGCTTACACCATTATACAAGGAATATACGTAAAAAAAGTAATAGAATTTTACGCAGAATCCTAAAAATAAAATAGGATGTTACATTTAAAAAAAAACATTATGTTAAATCCGCCACACTTTTACAAAGTTACAGACGTAGGTAGGTATAGTTTCATATTATATTCTTTAATTATCCATCTAAAATAAAATATTTATATACCTAATATCATACTTTAGTATCCAACAAGTGGCCATGAAAATCAAAATAAATATAAATCCATGTCCAAAAATAAAAAATGTAAATAACGCTTTGAGGTATAAATTCGGTTCGAATCAGATAAGATATTTTATTCTTTACCGAGAATAAAATTCGAAGAATTCCTAGTCCCTACTTTTTTGCCAAATTCAATAGTCTCCGCCCCGAAAGGTTCACATTTATTTGTCCTCCAGTTGGCAGCATCGACTTATACACGCACATTGACTAACTATTAATATATAAACAAGGGTTATACATTTAAAAGTCGACACTATTAGCACAGTTTAAAGAATATAAATATACTTAATAAGAATATAAATATAATTAATATAAGAATTAAATTATTGGGCAAACCTACAGTAAGATTAGCCATGAAACATGGCTAAAATACGACTATTACGTCGTATTTTAGCCATGTTTCATGGCTAATCTTACTGTAGGTTTGCCCAATAATTTAATTCTTCTTTTTTTATGGTCCCCCACGATAACATCTTTTGTTTATAATTAATATATATATTTATATTCTTTAAACTGTGCTATTAGTAACTCTTGTTACATTTGTAGCTTGGACCTTGTTTAAGTTGACAAAACTGTGTTTTTAGAATGAAATGGTTTAAAAGAGAACAACAATGGAATGTTAGGTGTTCGCGTTATTTGGAAAAATAATCATTTTTAATCTACCTTGTTATACAAATTTCCAAAAGAAGTAATTAACAAAAAAATGTTAAAAGTAAATTAGTCATGGTTTATCGTTCATAACTTCTTTACTTTTAATTCAAATATAATTATTCACTAAACCTTCATGTTTGGAATGTCAACTTGCCAAATATGTGAGAGAAATAAAGGTACAATGTAGAATGTTTAGGAGGGGAGTTAATCACCGCGACCTTACAGATCTATTGTGTTTCCCTTTCTTGAGTTATAACGAGCTATAACTCATCATGCAGTCTCAGGGCTTTAAGAAGCCAGTATCTGAGATGGCTCTACAGAGGCCAGCTCTCCATCCTTGACCTCAGCCGTACCAAAGTTCATGAACAGTCGACGTCTCGGCGCACTAGTGATAAGATGTTCTGGTGTTTCCCCATTTTCCCTTCATAATCTGCATTTGCCGTTGTTTCTCAACTTCAGCCTACTGAAATATTTCGTTGATTTTTTCGTTGAGGAGACAGTGTCCTGTTAGAAACCCCGTGACAATCCGAAGATTGATTTTAATTAAATCAAGAGAAATATTTGATTTTTCTTGGTCGTAGGAACTTTTTCGAATGTCTTAGACCGTTGGAGGACACCCATTCCAGGTTGAAATACAGGTAACTAATTTATTCTTTTTTTTTAATTCGTTTTTAATTTCAAGATTCCTAAAACATGATGTTTATTTTGGTAAGCTGTTTCATTATAATATTGTCATATAAAATTACCAACTGTCATGTAAAAATATGATATAGAAAACCCGCTTAGGGAACTATTTCATTTATCATTCAGAATATTAGTTTTTGTCCTTTTTGTTAGATTTAAAATAACTGAGGACAGCCGGAGCCATTTCATTAGACACAATATCGATCCAAATTAAATCATTTAATATTTATTTATTATCAGTGTCATTGCACCAAAGAATGAAAATAACAAGTAGAAAGGAGTTATGATCAGGGGCGGATACAGAAATTTATTTTAGGGGAGGCCCAAAATAAAACGTAATGTAGAATATGCTTTTTAGAGCGCCATTTTTTACCCAAAAGCCTAATATTTAATACAATTTACAGATTTTAGGGGGGGGGCCATGGGCCCCCTCTGTATCCGACCCTGGTTATGATATTATTTAGTTAATTAAAATATTTTATATTTTGTAAAACTCTTTTTTTCAATACAAAAAATATATTATATTTCGAAAATAAAACCTACCCATTGATTTTTTTAGTTATAAATTTTGTCTGTAATCAGAAGCTTCTTTCGCAGATCCGTCAGAAATAGTTTACAACGGTCCGACGCATGCGCATGAAGTTAAAGCATTCACAGAAGCAAAATTCGTAGTTTCTAAGCAAAGGTACAACTATACACATATAACTAAAATATACTCAGGATTCCCTATTTAACCCCGTGTGCAGTTTCTGTGCCGTAAGAGAAAGACAACATAACCCAGCTCCATATTAATACTGCATAAGTCTATTTCACCCGGATATCGATTGAACTGCGATTGCGCCAAACTTCGATTGATTGTTGTTTTAGTTCTGTTTGAATTATTTTTTATTTGTGCGCGTAGAATAGTGATTTTGTTTAGTTTATTGTTTCCAATTATTTTTTGATAGTTTTCCAACTCCATGATAATGTGTTATAAATAAAATTGAAGGTTAGGTGAAATGTCAGTCAACCACTTTCCTTTAAAAACACCGACCAATGAAAACTTCTTCAGGTAAGGCATGCGTAGTTAAATGACTATCAGGGTGAAATAGACTTATGCAGAATTCCATATTTCTCTTTCACTGTTTGGGCTTCACTTTTTGGAGATTAGGCTGAGTATAACATTAGTTACATGTATATTGGTACAACGCGTTTCCAACTGATTTCTAATCTTTAAAAATGGCCGCGTACTAGTAACAAGTTTTAAGTTTTAGTCTTGCGCATTATTGATTACGAATTGACGCGTCACTGATTGACGTCATTGACACAAAAACTATTTGTGAATCAACATGAATAAAACAATGAAACTTGAAAAATTTTGAACTTACGGTGCTATATTTGAATTCTTCTATACTAGGAACAATTTTTATACAAGAATTTCTTATTTTAGACTTAACTAAATTTAATAAGACAAGAATAATTTATGAAAACACAAGAAAAATATTTATTATTATTTTTCGCCATTTTTTTTAAAAAATTTGGTATTTTTCGAAAAAAATTTCGTTTTTTTTAAATTGTTAGTTAGAAAATAGGTATAGAAGATTAAATTTACAAGAAATAAAACCCAGAAAAGATTCATTTGTTTTAATATGTTATATTCATAGCCAAATAACTCGGCTATTTTTGACTTGGAAAAATGGTAAAAAGAAAATATTATGTTTCTTTTATCGAGATTAGCCAGCCCTGGAAATATTTGCATTTATTTATGGCTCACCCTGTATAAAATGTACTATTTGTACAACTGTCATTTTCATATGATATTATGGTTTAGTAGTAAGTTTCGCGCATATTTTCATCAGCAAGAAAATATTTTTTACCGCTAAAACTATTTTTATTACTAAAAGGGATAATAAAACATACTCTTTTGTTAACATTTATTCTCCATATCAATTGATTTTCTTTAAGGCATTACCATACCAATTTGGGAATTTGCCTCAGATCAATATGTCTCTTAATATTTAATATAGTTTTAAGTATGGAATCCGGTCCTCCGTAATGTAGGTGGCTTCAAACTTTTCAACCTCTAATCAGTAAGTAATGCAGATAAACTATTTAAAGATGGACACCTTAGATATTTAAGGATACGTTTTTGATATTCTTCTTCTGATGCTATTTATGGAACATATTGTACAGGGTGTCCCATTTTTGTTTGTTTTATGGGGTTTCTCTCCTTTATATTATATATTTATATTGAGAGCTACAAAGATTCGGTTTTCACATACTTTTTTATGAAACTAAAGATGCTACATACAGATTTGTCATAAGCCTCTGAGTTCCTGAGAATTTGAAAATTTTGCATTTTCCAAACCCTTCATATCTCGATTATCTTATTACTTATCGAAAAGGTGAAAACATAGAGTTTTTTACGTAGAATGGAGTGGTGTCACTAGATTTTCGATGGAAGCTGTCATTCTTGAAATATAAACCAAAGTTATGTTTTTTTTTTAATTGTAATTATTATATTACTTTCTTAATTTATTTGCCTTATTATGAGCTCCCTAAAAATATAATATACTCTATACTTAAAACTAAAAGAATTTCCGACTTACATTGTCTTTATTTATTTATTTGGCTCACATAACGTTTCGGTCAGAAGTGTCGTTCTCAAGTGTAAACTAAATCCTAAAACTACTGAGCTTATATACTAGAGCCGAGCATTCACCAGTGAATTAGCTGGGTACACTCAAGCATGAGCGTTTTATGAATGGTTGCCATATTGATAAAATTTCCATGTTTGGATTGCTAAAGGTTTTATTCTTGTTAGAAATGAATACGGCCTCTTTAAATTTGCGCTTTTTCCAAAGGGTTTTTTTTGTGGACAACCCGAGCTTCCGGCCATTTTATGTTATGGTGCTTACATCACACATGATCTGCAATGCCCGACTTCATTGTTTCACCTCTTTGCGTTGGTTTTTTATGTTCATCAAGTCGTACATGTAGAGGACGTTTTGTCTCTCCAATATACAACTAACCGCACTCGCAAGGTACCTGGTAGATGCACTCTTTTTGTTGGTTTGATGATTCCGGATTTGTTAGGATACTTCTTAGAGTTGTCCTAGACTTAAAACAGTTTTAATTTTATCCTGCTTAGCTATTCGCCTGATCTCCGATGTTCCTTTCACATATGGAATCGTCAGGAGAGAGAGAGAGAGAGAGAGATTGGATATAATATTGTCCAGGGATTTTACAGAGTAACCATTCTTAAGCAAATCGGTTTTAATATATCTCAGTTCAGAATTCAGAGATTCTTGGTCACTGCAATTAGTGATTGCTCTATGACATAATGTTCTACCTCTTTTGGTTGTTTCAGAATGGTTCGACTGAGAATTTAAATATTTTCCCATATGTGTGGGTTTTCTATATACAGCAGTGCTAATGGATCCATCGCTTCTAGCACATAGCTCATAACAAGACAAATAAAAGAAAATAATATAGAGTGTCTAATTTATAAAAAAAATAAGTTTGACTCATATCTCTAAAAGGACAGCTCCCAGCGAAAAACTAATTACCGCACTGAATTCTACGTGAACAATTTATTGGACTTAGTTTTCACCTTTTCGATAAGATACCGAGATGCAAAAGCAGCCAAAAGGAGAAAAATTTTCAATTTCGCCCTGTACAGGGTGGGTCAAATTGGACACTTTTAAAGGGAAACACCCTTTTCTATAGGAGATCGATGAAAACTAATATCGGTGTCTGGAGCTCAATTTTTATCAAAAACATGATGATGAAAACCGCACATCGATATCTGTTACCGTGTCGGAGTTACGAGGTATTTTTCAAAAGTGTGCATTTTTAACAAATCGTTGTAACTTTTTCTCTATGGAAAATTTTGTATTTTTATGAAAACATTTCCAAAGCACCTTTTTACGTAGAATTTAATGGTTTAAGTATAATTTTTTTAAAATTAATAATTTAAGAATTATCAACAGAAAACTTTAATTTTTATATGGGACACCCTGTATATTTTTAATGTATTGAAAAGAATTTAAAATTGCCTTTCCAAAAATATAGCATACTTGATATTTTGCTTGATTGCTCTTCGAGATATAGATTTTTTTTAAATTCGCCCATTTTAGATAAGTAGGCTTTGAACGGCGCCGCGCCGGCTGTAATGCAAAAAAAATTAGCTGTGGGCAGCATTTAAAACGAAAATAATATTTGCAATAAGAGATGCAGAATTTTATAACAATTTAAACTATGTTTTTAAACATCAACACATTTAAATTATATCAATAACAATAAAAATTAATAGCAAACCAAGACATGAGATTTTGCTACAGATGTTCGACATGTCGACAGTCTTCTCTGTTATGGACAGACGGGACCGTTTTTGAACATTTCTCGAGGAATTCATTAACTCGGTGGAAGTGAAAGATAACCCCGCATAACCGCTAAGTCCTTCTAATTCGTGTCTAGATTATACGGTCAATTTAAAAATAAGAACCTATACCTATTCTTCCGCAAAGATAAAAATCCATAGGCACTAAGTCCTGCTGCCTCGGCGGCCTCGATGGCCAACGGCTGAGATCTTGGTTAGCTATTCCATTATTCTCTAAATTGGCTGCAAAAATTTGCTGATAACTTCAGCGATCTGAGGCGGTGTCTTGTCCTGCTGGAAAGATATGTTTTCGAGACTTTTTAGGGGTATTATCATCAATAAGGGGTACAAAGCCTACTAGTTAAAAGTGGTGAACTTTTAAAAATTCTGTATTTCGAAAGCGACTATAACAAAATATCAAGTGTGCTATATTTTTAGAAAGGTAATTTTAAGGTCTTTATATTTAATTAAAAATGTACAGGGTGTCCCAAATAAAAAATAAATTTTTCTGTTGATAACTCGTAAATTATTAATTTTAAAAAAATTATACTTAAACCATTAAATTCTACGTAAAAAAGTGCTTTGGAAATGTTTTCATAAAAATACAAAATCTTCCATAGCAAAAAAGTTACAGCGGTTTGTTAAAAATGCACATTTTTGAAAAACACCCCGTAACTCATAAACGGTAACAGATATCGATGTGCGGTTTTCACCACCATGTTTTTGATAAAAATTGAGCTCCAGACACCGATATTAGTTTTCGTCTATCTCCTATAGAAAAGGGTGTTTCCCTTTAAAAGCGTCGAATTTGACCCACCCTGTACACTAAGCCCTGAAACTAAGAAGGCCAAGACAAACCTGACAACTTTAGTTTCATAAAAAGTAGCACAGTGATGTGAAAACCGCATCTTTGTATCTCTACTCATAAAAGAAAAAGTATACACAGAAAAATGAGACACCCTGTAGCTTACGCTCTGTACGTACAGAGTAATGCACTGTAAGAAGAAGAATATAACAAATATTATAAATATTATTTTTGTATTTTAGTAGTTTGACTATTTTACTTTTAAAGATAGCCCTAGTACCTAATGCATCCCTAGACATAAGCCCTAAGACTGTATTGCAACAATAACCTAATAATGTTCTCCAAATGAAAAGAAAAAGACAAAGTGGGACCACACAAAGTGGAATATTTTCTTTAATAACCAGAAAATCTCCAAAATAAAATAAATGAAGCCAACACTGATTATTTTAAAATTAGTAATCTAAAATATTTGAATGGGAAAAAAGTAACCAAGTACGCAGATTTAAGTTACAAAACAGAGAAGTATAAAAATATATTTTGTCAGGTTATGAGTTTCATATTCCTTGAAAATCTCATATAAAACTATTAGAGGCATTCGAGAGAATTGTTATAAAATGATACGAAAGTCAGAGAGACTTACACCAGATTAAAAGCCCTCTCAAGAGCAAGCCATTGTGTTTTATCTCGTAGCGGAAGAGGTACTTAAAAAGAACTTCTGTCTATAACGAGGTGAAAAGAGGACTTAGGTGCCTCTAAAGAGGATAATTTGCTGCAGCTGTTTTAGATAAGAGAGGTACAGTCTCGTTATTATAGTTTCTGGTTGAATAACTAACAATAAATACAGAAGAATATAATATTTCAATTTTTTGTATGAAGACAGTCTATATCCATACATATATAAAAGCAGAAAGGTTTTTTTGGCCAAACCATCACGGCGGCTTTGCCACACTTTATACTTTTATATGGAACCGTTGTAGGCCTCCATCCATAAAGAGTAAACTGTCATTGAATGACAATGTATCCGTATGAAGATACTCGTATGTCCTAAATTAAGTGTATTTTTTATGTTTAGGACATTATAGCTAGGCACTAGGCATTTAGTATGTATATGGACAGTAAACTCCAGTTTCCTGTCTTAAATATTTGGGTCAGATCGCTTCAAAAGTAAAAATAAATAGAAATTATTACTAAACAATTATAATCTCTAGTTTAAATTAATTATAAAAGTCACTTACCCTCCTGCACCAACTAGTATCATCTGCATCTCTCATTAGTAGGCTGTTTATAGTTTATTGAAACTCACGAACAAAGTAATACCGCACTTGCCACTTTCATGTTAAGTTCTTTTGATAGTTTTTCAGTTTATATTTGCACATTTTTAATAGTTTTTACAGTTTCCACACAAGCTCTATAGATTCATTCAGCTAAATAAATTTAGTTAAATTAGTTTACGGTGATCACGGCCTATTCATCCAATTATTGTGATGAAGTAAGCCTTCATTATGTTGGAGTTGTGATGAACGATAAAAACAAAAATATTATCGAATCAGTCGCTGAAAATATAAATTATAATAAAGCCCACCATTGTAGAAAACACTGCTGCATTTTGCGTGTAAAATGGTACTAGGCACTAAGCATCACGTTCTTTTAAGTAAGCTTTTATTTCTATGAATTTGTAGGTCTCCAAAATAGTTAAATATGCTTAATTTTATACGAAAATAGCGAACAAGTGTGGTGGTAATTGTTACAATTTGTGTCAGAGAATATTCAGATTGTAATTGTTGAAATTTAAATGACAACCCAATTATTGATACAATACAAATTGTAGCACTATGTTACTAACTAAACTTTTGGCCACAATTTGCTGTTACAGGCATTATTGTAAACTAAGTTAGAGAAGAATAATAACTTTGCTAATAAAACAATATTGTGTCATATTTTTACAAAATTCAAGTTTGCTTGATAGTCTGCTGCAATAGCTTTATATTTTTTGGAGGTATTCGCTTTTGAAGAAGATATTAACATTTTTTTCGTATTTTTTACATTAAAACCATGCCTTTGTTTTTGGTCCTAGTCAACAGATCTCTAGTGTTTATGATTTATGTTTCCATTGTCTTTGGAAAATCATATTATTATTGTCTGTTGGGCAGTTACTCTAGCAGATAGGGTTTCCAAGTTCAAAAGTTGATCTCCACCATGATCAATTAAAGCAGCAATAGCATTTTCTCTATGGATGATTGGTAATTAAATCTTGTATTGCGTTCTCCCCGATATTAAAGCAAGTTAACTCTACTAAAATATATTAAATCATGTAAAAGGTCTATGTCATAATAAACTGTTACTCTGATTTTATCAGCATCCGCTGTTGAATAATTAAACGCCATCGATATATTCCAATATACTGATAATTTAGAGGCTATGAATATGCACGAAGGAATAATTTTCTATTATCTAGATAAATGGATGAGTCAGATACGCATACATCTTGTTTGTTTCAATAGATTTTTAATACGGTGTGGCCTCCCTCATACGACGCAGAGGCTCCAAAGAGCCTTTGAAATGACAGCCTGTATTGAAATGGAATTTTGTGAGCATATGTAGGTTAATTTAGAGCATTTTTAAAAAAATATAGGAAATTCTACAAGGTGTCCCCAAAAAAAATTACACATCAAAATTTTGTTTTTTGTAACGGAACACCCTATACATTACTTCATTTTCGGATTCTAGGAGAAAAATTAATTAATATATAAAAAGGTAAGTTTTATTAGGGAAGTATATGACTAAAATGTAAGGTTTTTGACATATTTAACATTTGAAGAACAAATTTTAAATTTCAATAATAGCTACCTAATTTGGAATTTACCTGGTATAACCTAATATCAAAATTTACAGAATATATAGTCTCTAAACTTTACTAATATAAAGTTAAAGTAGCTATTGTACATTTAATTAAATTAAAACTTGAAAGACCAAAAAGTTTTACAGGGTGAGACAACATTGTTCACCTTTAAAAGCAAGTTATCCTTTTATTTTAAATTATAACACACACCCTATTCCTATATTCCTTATTCCAATATTCAATATCAAATTCATGCCTCTTAAAAATACTATTAAGGTTGCCCTTAAATAAAGATTTCCCTAGATATTTTCATTTTTATGATTTAGTGTCAGTAGATCTATATTATTTGATAAAATCTAGTGTGCCTGACATTACTTCAATATAGCTCTCAAATTATTTCATCTTTATCAACTAGTTATCATTTTGTACCAGTTAAAACAGAAACAAATCTCAGAAATTTGCTAAAAATGGAAACTTATTGGCATGCGAA
>NW_022146166.1:1395814-1401305 GCF_002938485.1 Sitophilus oryzae
AACGATAATTTGGCTCGAAATATCAAGTGTGTGGTACTAAATTATTCGTAAAAAATGCTTTTTGTAAATATGCTAATGAGCCACCTTCGTTTCATTTGAAAAAATTGAGATATGATTAAAAATACGATTTGAGCATCTTTTAACATCCCAGGACAAGACACGAAAAACATCAGATGATGAAACCTATTTTTCCAAGGCTCCTTGATTAAAAATGAGTGTTTTTAACACAGCCATGGCACTCTAGATTGAAATTTAAAATACGATTTTTTTAAGCCAGAACGTCAAAATTTGACATATGATATGTCGTTCTATTCAGGGTGTCATTTTCTATCGAACAAGGTAAAAAAAGGTTGACTCCCTTAATAGACGCCTTAAAATGAGTACTTGGGATTCACAATCCTGAGGTAATAATAGGCGGTTGAAGCGTAGTGCTAGCTACATTACCGTCCTTGTATACCGAACAGCTCTAGCATGGCAAGCTGTACCTTGCTAGTCCCAAGGCGTTAAACGCTATATACGGGAGCTATTATTAATTTTACATAGGTAAAAAAATACCGAGGATGCCATCAAAAATAAAAAATTGTAGTAATTTCCGGTGAAACAGGAAGTGACCGAAAACAACTGAATACGTCAATCAATCCTAATATGTATGTTATGTCATATACTAACATACCAAATCTCCTTTTTTATCTGAAAAAATAAAAAGTTATAGCGGTGAGCCACTTTTAAGGTACGCACATACTGACCAGCGCCGCACTCGCCGCACGAATCGCACTTTTTTTTCTTGTCGCGCACACTGAGCCGTACCGAACGCGCCGCACGCGCCGCATTATTCGGTATTTTGTTTCTTTTTGCCCCTACTACACCCGTATTTGCCAATCGAATTTCTCATCAGTCGCTTCCACAGTCCTGTCTGCGGTGAGAAGCGTGTTTTTTTAATATTTCTCGACAATGAATAACAACGAACAAGAAATAATTATAAGCTTCTTGCTAATAGAAGAAGAAGAAATCACGAGGAAGAATCGAAAGTTATAGGTTCACAATATTTGCAAAAATCCACATTATTTCCATATTTAATTATTGAGGATGAACCAAAAATGTTTGAATATGAGCCATGAAATTTGCGAACTTTCTTAGCATATTGAATTTCGAATCTCCTCTTCGGCTACCTACGTAGAGTGGAAGGAATTGCGTGTGACGTCAGCAGCACTAGCCGCATTTATCGAAAATCATTCTGGCCCAACAATGCTGGCCGCATTTTCGTCGATGCGATTCGTGCGGCTCTGGCTTGTGTGCGCACCTTCATTGAAAGTATATAACACCCTTGTAACACAAACAATATTTTTCTTCGATAGAATTCAGTAGTGTAACTATTTTTTCGCTGGAAGCTGTAATTCTTGAAATATGACCCCAATTTACGTTTTTAAAATGGGATATCCTGTATATTAGATAAAAAAGACTATTACGATAAGGTTAACAACTTAATAGATAATAGCCCCTACATAAATTTGAAGAAGAATCCCTTGTCTAAGATGGTAGCAGACGTTAAAAAAACTCTAAAAGAATGTAACACCCTTATTGATCTTTCTTTAAAGAGGAAATTGCAAGTATCCAATCTGTCATTACCAAAATTGTATGCTTTGCCAAAAATTCATAAACCGGACAAGTCTAAGCGCCCAATTGTTTCGGCTGTAGGTTCTCCGACTTATAATTTGGCAAAATGGTTATCAAGTGAGTTTGAAAATTTACCTGATCATGAACCTTCTTTCTCAGTTAGAAATAATATTGAATTCATTAACAAAATTAAAGATATAACATTGCATGAAGGTGAAATTTTGGTCTCCTTTGATGTATCTTCGTTGTTCCCAAGTGCTCCAATTCCACATACTTTAGGCTATTTGAAGGAATTACTGAACGCAAATGGTCTCGACAACAAAACTGTGATTGAATATATTGAGCTTACATCGTTATGTATGAAACAAAACTG
Source organism: Sitophilus oryzae (assembly GCF_002938485.1). NCBI lineage: Eukaryota > Metazoa > Arthropoda > Insecta > Coleoptera > Curculionidae > Sitophilus > Sitophilus oryzae. The sequence goes on from NW_022146166.1 coordinate 1,397,802, forward strand.
TTTTCAATTTAATAACAACTTTTTTGAACAGCGGGAAGGTACAGCAATGGGTAATCCATTGTCTCCATTTTTGGCTAATTTATTCATGAGCAGGTTTGAAGTGGAAGCTAAGAATCAGTTTAAGTATTTTCCAAGAGTATGGGTTAGGTATGTGGATGATATTTTTGTTGTTTTTGACACACATTGAGACACCATAGATAATTTTATTTCTAAGTTAAATAATCGTTTTCCTTCCATTAAATTTACGCATGAAATTGAGAACAACGACAGATTACCATTTCTAGATGTATTAGTTATTAGAAATACTAATAATTGCGTGGAATTTGATATCTATAGGAAAAATACCACACGCTGATATATTCCTAATGAATCACATCATAGTGTTGAACATAAAATGGCTAGTTTAAATTTCTTAGTTCATAGATTACTTAGTTTCCCACTTTCCAACGAAAGAAATGAAATAGAAAGAGATTACATTAGGAATGTAGCTGAGTGTAATGGATATTCTCCTTCACTAGTTGATAAATTAATTAGAAAACGTAGGTATAGCTTAATGATTTCCTGAAAATTCGACTTTTCAAGTGGAGGAAGATACGTCTAAATATTTTTCGATACCGTTTGATAGAGAGTTATCCTGTGGTCTAAAAGTAATTTTTAAGAATGTCAATTATAAACTTGTGTATAGTGCTAATAATAAATTACAACAATTATTAGGCAATACAAAGGATAAAACACCTCCACTGGAAAGGTCGGGTATTTATGAAATTTCTTGTAAGATTGTAATCAGAAATAATATGTTGGGCAAACTAGAAGATCAATATTAACTAGATATAAAGAACACTTAGCTCAGATAAGATATGGTAGACCGGATAAATCTTGCGTTGCCGAACATATTGTTGATAAAGAACATTGTATAGATCTTAATAATTTAAAATTAATTAAACAAGTCTCAAATTACAAGCAATTAGATGCATATGAAAGCATCAGAATTAATAAATGTAAAGATAGTATGAACAGAGTCAACGGTCCAATTCCTTCAAGTTCTTTGTTCCTACTACTCTAGTGGCGGAAATCTAACTGTTACGCTCAGTTGGCTCTGACTCGGTTGGCTAGATTTTGCCACGCCCACTCGGGGCCCACTGAGCCAGTATATAAACGCTCAACTTGTAGATTGTACTTTAGTTTATAATCATCTGCTGATGATGCTAACATGGTTAGCGAAACGCGCGTCCAGTGTAAAAGTAAAAGTGTTTTGGTGTATTGTGGTGATTTAGTGTTTTTATTTTGCTGTATAACACCAAAGGTTCCAACCCTCAACTGTAATCCTGTATATTATTTTTTATTTTTATTTGCCCTATTTATGAGCTTTCTAAAAACATAATATATTCTATATTCTATACTTAAATTCATAAACAATGTCAAATTTTAGGTATTGGCTATTCCACGCTAGTTACTGTGTGTGAATTATTGCACAAGTGTATCAAAAATATCACTAACTCTGATGGAGAGTGTTACCCAAAAGGTGCACAAGTTCATTTTCAGTGCAGTTTAATAAGATAACACGATGAAAATAAAAACTATCTGGTAAGGAACCATTTTTCCGTTTTTTTTTTTTTGGTAAAAATTAACAAGCACCATTAACCACATGTTTTTTTAGCTTTCCAACACTTCATCTATCACATCTTCTGTACTATCTTGAGAGGACATTTTGGGGACCACAGGAATGAAAGTACTCAGCGGCACCTCAAGCCCTTTGGCCAGAACTTCCAGTATTTCTTTATTAACATAATACGTTAAAGGCGTTTTGTTCTCTTTGCTGGACAGAAACTGTTTCAGTTCAAATATGATCTGCTGGGCTTCGGTGTAGTTGCCTAACTTCACGCAGTTTTGTATCATTAAACCGTAGATGTCACCTCGACGTATCGATGATTCTAGTTCTTGGCCTCCCATGACTAACAGTTGGCGACATTGTGTCATTCCTAAGAAATACAGAAATAATAATTAATCCAGCCCATTAAAAAATTATACAGGGTGGCGCACCTCATTCGCCTCGGTTGATTATACAGAAAGATGTAGAAACAAAATATTTTATGGGTATATGTGGGGAGGTTTAAAATTATTTTGGAATATACAGGGTGTTTCAGAACTAAGATCCAAACCAAAGTTATTTTTTTTCTTATGGAACACCCGGTATTTTATTTCATTTTTGGATTCTTGGGCCCAAAAAAAGGTATTTATTATAAGGGTTAAATATGTTTAAAATCTTTGGTTTGTGAGATATTTAAAGATATTTAAATTTGCATGCTACAACAGAGTAGATTATTAACACCTTGTACATTACTTTTCAGAATTAATACTTGTGCTGATTTTAAAGGTAGAGAAATAAATTTTATAGATTTTTATTAAATTTATACAGGGGTATCAAACATTACTGATCTATTTTAAGAATTTATTTTACATAAAAACTTCGTTATTTCAAATACAACACCCTGTGTTTTTTAAAATAAATCGAAACAGATTCAAATGCTCTTTCAAACTATATTAGGGGTTCCTATACCTATCTAGCTCAGATTTTGAAAAAGAACAATTTTTCAATAAAATGACAACCAAGAGGGCTAGGTCGACATGGCAAGTTTCCAGTGACAGTTAGTAGCTATTTTCAAAACCGAAATTAGTTTATGGGCTTATTTAAATTTATACCGGTTAGTTTTATTTAATTTACCTACAATAGTTTAATAAATAATATTTATTAAATATGTATTTATTATTCTATTAAGAAAAACGAAAAAGTAGTTCTTTGGATTCATATATGGATTTTCTATAACAGCCAATTACGGCAGGTCATTTTCTTCACTTCCAACGACAGGTTTCCGCCTAATAATAATAGTTTTTTTATAAACCACACTACCAGCTCTGCGAAATAGAACAAGTAGTTTTTCAAAGGAACGTTTATCAGGAAGATTCCTATTTGGATATCTTTGAGCATAAGCCCTTGAGGCCAAGAGGCAATTTTCCTCACAAAATAAAATCACTAGTAATATATCCATTCGTTCCGCCATGCGCCAGCAGATACTGCTTTATTTTTCTTGATAAAATAATGAATACTTACTTATTAAACTATTGTAGGTACATTTAAGTAAACTGTTATAAATTATGAATAATATTGTCCATAAACTAATGTCGACTTTGAAAATAGTGACACTTAACAACTTAAACTGTCATAGTAATCCTTAACACTTAAACTGTCACTAGAACATTGCCATAGTGACACAAGCCATCTTGTTTGCAATTTTATTTAAAAATCGCTTTTTAATCAAGATCTGAGCTAGATAGGTAGAGGAAACCCCTTTGAATAAGAAGACTAAGGAAGGAGCATAATGCTATCCATGTATTCATGCATGGTGGGCGGAAAAGCCACCATAAAAGCTCTCTAGGGTGGGGATCCTTGACAGTTCTGTTTGACGATTCATTTGACACATTTGAATTTGATTTGAAATTTTGTGG
>NW_022146167.1:0-6308 GCF_002938485.1 Sitophilus oryzae
GGGCATGATGTCAGCGCTCAAACTCATCATCTGGATATGGAAAAAGCCGAACAAAACGGAATATCCAAGGCAGCGTGTAAAATAGGTGCATTTAGTGATTGGTTAAAATGCTCTGGGTGGAATAACAGACTTGCGCCAAGTGAGACTGCTTGGTCGTGTCCTTGAGGTTGGGCAGATGCGACGAAAATTGCGAGACCAGCACTGAACGACTTCTCGTCACCGATCGGGCTAGTTTCGCAAATTTTGACAGGCCTAGAAAGAAAATTATTAGAATATTTAACTCTATTTCATGCATCATAGAAACAGAACTTTAATTGATCACCTTTTCAATATCAAATTTATTAGATATTTTTCAGTTAATGGCAAATGGTAACTATTTATCTTATTTGGCAATATTACTAAATTACATATGATATTACATTCTATTCAGAGTGTAATTTTCTATCAAATAAAGTGAAAAAATACCGAGGGTGCCATTTAAAAATAGAATATTGTAGTCATTTCCGGTGAAACAGCATTTCCGCTGAAAGTTATATTGAAAAATAATGTTTCTCAAATATAGTTTCTTTCTTTAAAGACTTGCAAAAGTCTTGCAGCAGGACCTTTCAAGGTAAAGACCAAGACCAAGGCCATTTATTAGACTGCAATACCAAGAGCAAGACTAAGGGAGTGTTCGTCTTGGTTTTGCATTAGCTCATTATTAGTTTTGCCTCTGAAATTTTTAATATTTCGAAAGACGGTTCCTGAAAAAATATCTATCATTTTTGTCTCCGAATTAACTAGCGTAAAAAGACTTTAATATGGCATTCAATTTTACCGCAAAAAAATATAGAGCTGACGATTTTAAAAGCTGATTTACGAAGTATTTTTTTAAGATTAAGCTCCATCGAAGAGATGAATAAGGCATGAAATAAAATTTTTTAAAAAGAATCTCGAAATTTAAAAAAAGCTCAGTATTTGATATTTCTATTTTATCAAACTGTTCCGTATTTTTCAGAGATTCTTCAGATTTTTTTTTTCATGATTCAGCAATTTTAAAATTTTCTTTATTTTTATTATAGATTTTATATTTTATGCTCGATTCTTCATCTTTTCGCTAGAGTTTAATATAAAATAATACTTTATTAATAATCTATTAAACTCCCCAGACAGTTCAAGTTTTTCTACTTGAAAGAAATATACTAATTGTCAGTCAAAAATTTGGAAATTTTTGGGGTGTCATAGTAACACAGTGAAATCATTAATAAAAAATTAGCATTAACAACAAAGAAAATTGAATAAAACATTATCGTATAAAATTGAAGAAGTTTTAAACAAGATTCTGCATAAACATAACTGGCGCCCCTTAACATTGTATATCCATCTGAATGATTCGAAAATATATAAACTAAAAAGTTATGTTAATTATTTCAAAGAATATGTAATGCTCTATCCTATTATATATGTTACAAATATATTTTTATTAATATAGGATTTATTCCTTAGGGGAAAGGTTTTAGTTGATTATATAAAAAGCATATCCGACTTAACCGCCTACCTTCTCGTCCATAAAATACATTAAAGTTTACATAATAAAGCTATTGAATTTAATGACTTCCTCCATCTTTTCTCTATTCTTAAAATTAATTGAGATAAATCGTAATATTAAAAAATGGCAAGATGGAGAAAAATTAGTATGTACCATGTAATGTAGCTATTTATTAAATAATAAAAATCGTGCTCCGTAATAACTACTCAAAACGAAGAACTTTACGAAGTAAGTTTTTACGAATAAGAAGTTACTTTTTTCAGTATGAGAGTTTTGAAAAATTTCAAACTTAAATTTTTTGCTAAAATCAAATAGTAAAGTCATTGAATATAAAGACTAAGAAAGGAGTATTGAATAGTAATAAAAAAAACATTATTTGGAATATCTACGGGTTTGTTGCCCTTCCCTGTTTATTTTATGTTATTTTTTTCTGGTCGAATGCAAAGTTATACACTTTGCATCTCTAAAACATTGAGCGAGGTTTTGAATTACAGCGAGATTATTGCGAATCTCAGAAACAGACAGATTTTTGTGACGAAATTAGTTACTTGGCGACTATTTCCAGATTAAAAACATAAAAAATAATGGACCAACATTTCTTTGGTATGTAATTATTCAGGGTGGTACGAACTGTATTCCGGAAACTTGGCCAGCATATTCTGCAGATAAAAATAAGTAAAAAAGTTTGTGTAAATATATGTCCTAAATGTTTAGGTTTCGAGATACAGGGTGTAGAAGTTTGTATTTTGGCTACGATTTTTTCCAAATACTGAAGTAACGTCGATATTTGGATGAAAATTGGTAGCCCAGAAGTGTTTTAACCTGTTTTAGTAATCTTTTTCGTCTGTACCTGATAAACCAATGGACAATATACATTTCCGTGACTTTACGTAAAAAATGCCCTTGGTAAAAATCGCTACGAGTTAAACGTTCTGAAGATATTTAGAACGGAAATAGTCAATAATATGTCATTATTGACAAAAAATAAACACGTTGGGTAGATAGTTATTTGACTGAAATAATAAATTTGGAAACCTTTTATTTTTTTAGATTATTATCATACATTTTTTATTTTATTATTATTTCTTATTGATAATTTCGATTGCAAATATCTCGAGAACCATTACTCGTAGTTATTTTTACCAAGAGACCCTTTTTAGTTAAAAAACGTCGTAAATGTATATTTTTACTGAGTAGTTTTATAGAGGTACGGACGAAAAGTTATTAATCTTCAAACCAGTTAAAACATAATGTAGATGGCGCCCTCTATACAAGTAGGAATCATATTGACATCAAAATCAACTTTATCATGTCAAAAAACTTCGAAGCACGAATTTTCATCCAAATATTGACCTTACTTTATAAATTATTTGGAAAAACTCGAAATAAAAATGAAACTTCTACACCCTGTATCTCCGAAACTAAGCATTTTAGGATAACTTTTTTACTTATTTTTATCTGCACAATATGCTGCTGAAGTTTCCGGAATATAGCTCGGACCACCCTGTATAATATCGTGTCGTAAGTAGGTGAATTAACTCAATTATGCAATTTCTTTTGAGTTAGTTAATAATGTTTATTTTTCTATTTTTGCATTTTTTATGTTTTCTTCTATTTTTGCCACTCTTGTAATGACTGATTAATCAAATGACCTGCAATAATTGAAGCCAATCGATTTAAGTTTTGTTGAAATTTGATCTCTATTTGTTTACAATTCGATTCAAGTATATTCAATATAAATTATTATCTTTCTAGATTTTTATATGCTAAATACTAGTTGAAGCCTGGCGCATCGCCACGGCATCAAGAAAAAAATGCTTTTTATTTTTATTTTTTTAATTAAATGAAAAACAAAAAATTCGGCGACGACAGTTTTTAGAAGAGCCAGTTAGCTATCTTTTAGTAAAAAAAAGCAACTTTCTAGAGCAAGTCGTTACTTCAGTAGAGACGACACAGATAAACATTAGCATTTTATATATGTAGATTTTCTCCCATATCAATGCTATTGTCCATTGAATTTCTATTCTATAATGTCTACTTATGTATTCTGCCTGTCTAGTAAGTCACTGATTTGCAATGGACGTCAATTATTACAATATGTTACAATTAAGGTATAAGCGTACGTGACGTGAGCTGTCAATTGCGGAAGATGGCGGAGTTCCAAACCTAATATATTTAAAAATTAATTATCTGTTTAATTTTTTACCGTGAATTTTTCCTATATTTTAATAGTTATTTTTGATATTCCAAAAAATCAGAGATCATTGGCTTTATTTATTTAGATACCTATAATTTTTACAATTTTAAAAATTATTAACGTTTAATAACCCAATCTCAAACAGAACGATTAAATTATTAAGAGAAACATTTTTTCACGCGATGGTAGTAAAAATGCAAAACCTTGACACGACACACGAGACGACACCCGACAAGGATAGCCTAAGGCTTAGAAAAAATCGTCCGATTTAAATGAAATTTGGTATGTCGATAGATTGAACCAAGGCCAACTTGACCGTGTACGACACGTGTCACTGTGACAGTTAGTTTTGACGTATGAAACGTCAAAAGTTGGCGTCGTCCGATCGCAACCATATTTGGTGGGTAGGCTATGTAAGCGATGGACGATGCACACGGTCCCATCCTGCAATGTTGGACACGACGTTTCGTTACATCTTTATCAGGTTGGGACTAAGAATTTGATATTAAAGAAAAATGTGGGTCGATTTCGGCATAATTGAGGACGGGCTACAGGATGACGCCCTCGGCTGGCGTTTCGAAGCAAATGCCTCTAAATGAATGAAATCATTAGGATTTTTCTTACTCGGCACGCGGATAGAGGTACCCGAACGGAGTCCTCAGACGGACAGACAATCTTTTTAAAACAAATTTTTAAAATGCAATCATTATTTATTAATTTTATATTTATATTTTTTTTTTTTTTTTTATATACCTACAGGGTGTCATTAAATGGTGTAAAAATTGGTTACTGTAGAGAAAGAAATATTCACTTCAAATATGCGCAATAGTGCACACACATCAATTTATTTCTCATTGCAAAAAAAAACGCTATTGAAATACCGAAATTTATCCAGCCATTCAGCTGGGTATTGAATGTTATATACCCGGGTCCGTCTATGTGGCTACCCTAATACTTCTTTTATTTTTTCAAAAAAAAAAAAAAAAATTTGGTATGTTAGTATATGAATATAAATATAGGATTTGACGTGATTCAATTCATTTGGGTCACTTCCTGTTCGACCGGAAATGACTACAACTTTTGATTATTAAATGGCACCTCGGTAACTTCATTTTTTACTTTATTCGATAAAAAATTTCACTCTGAATAGAATGACACATCATATGATCATATGTCAACTTTTGACGTTTTTTTTTTTTTTTTTTTATGTTAAAAATTATAACTTGTTGGTGTTGTGCACCGGGAGAAATCGGTTATTCAGATCTAATGATGTTCCGTACGAGTGGACCTGGTTTGTTTCAAGATTAGGGGGCCTGTATTCACTAGGAGGCTGTTGCTCCGCCACTTGTAGAGTGTGGTAAAAAATACGAAATTTCGAGCCATTCAGTCATCCTACATGGCCAAGGAAAAACGACACTAAAAACCATCAGACCTGATAAACTCTATCTTTCCCCAAGGCTTCTCTTGATGATCGATGTATTGATCGTGGCTCACACCACTGGAAGTGTGTCTTGGTGATTTTTTATTAAGTGAGAATATCAAAAGTTGACCATATAATATGTCCTTCTATTCAGTATGTGTATTTTTATCCGAATAAATAAAAAATTTTTTTTTTTTTTTTAATTATAAAAATAAAAATGTATATTTTTTTGAATATTATTCAAACTTGTGAACAAAAAACAATTTCATATACAGACAACTCAAAGTTTATGAATTATAAATAAAAAAAAAAAAAAATCATTTTTTTATCAAAAACTAAAACAGTTATAGGGGGTGAGCGACTTTTTGAGACACACCGGTATACCCTGGGTTCTTGGTCTTTTTATTACAGTGGTTTCCCAAACAATCCCTTTGTTATCATGTACCAACTTCGAGAATGACAAAAATCTGTATAACTTAAAATTATTACTTACTTTGGATACTGTACCTCTTTGGATAACCGTCCGTCTCGTATGGGCTGTGTTCAGGGCCGTGATGGTCCTGAAAGTGAGCAGGAGACAGACGAACCAAGTCTCTTTCGTTTTTTGATCGGCGAGATTGGAGCAGCAAGAAGAGTGTTCTTACGGGAGCCGCGAACCACGTTTAATACCACGTTTTATGGTTAATGTGGCAAAAAAGATGGTATGTAGGTAAATGAGATGGAGGAAAGATAAAACTGATCGTTAATATTTATAGGATCTGCGAAGAAATGAAAAAGTGAAGTAGATAGATGACGCGTTTTATGTATGAATAAAGCGGACTACAGGATGAGATTTTATGTGGCCTGGCGGAGTAAAAGTTAGATTAAAACATTAATAGTAGGAAAGAAAGTAACTATTATTTTTTCCTGCGGAGCTGCTGTGGTATTTATTCTACACATTAGATTGCATAAAAAAACGCAAACCGGGAAACATTTTTGGTAGAGTTTAAATTGTGTGATATGTTTTTCACTTGTGTCTCGCCGAAAATACGGTGAAACCTAAAAGAGTAGAGCGCGGTTAACTAGGATTTACCAAAAGCAGCTGTGGTAAAGCCGAAAACTAATTCTATTTTGCTTCCTATTTCGGACTTACCGGTTCCAAACAATCAATCTTTTGTTACGCA